>NC_056572.1:17538758-17543758 GCF_018340385.1 Cyprinus carpio | reverse complement strand
TGTCCCAGAGGTCCTTCCTCCGTCGCCGGGGGTACACCACGACCCTGGGTGCATCCGTCAGCGTAGGACGCACCAGGCCCCGGGCGACGACTTCTCCCCCTCCGTCTCAGAAATAATGGGTAAGATCTCCACAAAACGGAACCACTCTCTCCCCTCCGCGAGACGGGAACGCGTGCTGTGATCGTCGGCAACCTCCCATCGTCCGACACGTCTTGCTACGTTAGCCCGAAGTAAGTGGCCCACGCCTTCTTAAGTCCCTGGTGCTCGGTTCTCAATTTTTTCTGCCAATACCCCGAGATCCTGAAGGCCGACGAAGCCCAAGCGCGGTCGTAGCTTCACGCCGGGGTAACGACCCACTCAGCGGCAGACTTCAGAGGGACTTCAGGAGCCTGATCGAACGGTTCGCGCACGACGCCACCCCCGGCGACGATCATGCGTGTCGGACCATGCCCACGTATCGACGAGGACACTAAATTTTCATAGACCACCCCACCCCCTTTTTTGCTCTAAATGAAGGTTATTTGTCATGGGTGTAAGAACAGAAACTGCTCTTTGTTAATAATTGGAATCTTTTCTGGACGACCTAGGCTTTTTTTCGGCTGATGGCCTGCACCCCAGCAGAGTCGGAGCGGAGCTGCTCCTCGGACGTACAACATCTCCAGGTCTAACCTCCATTTGACTAGTACCAATTTTCAAATAACTGCGATGATGCTTTTGTCTAACCGCTTAAATGTTATAAGTACTGCGTCTTCCCAATCTTTAAGACTGTGTCTGTTCCCGAATAGTGATGTCAAATATCAATTAATGTAGGATCTAGAAAAATCTTATTGTGATTAAACCAAAAAACTAAAATAATGAACAAAAACAATTGTTTACGAGTTTGGGCTCATAAACATTAGATCACTAAACGACTAGCAAAAACAAATTAATTTAAGATAAAACGAAACTGAAACCAGCGTTGGTCCTCTCATTCGACACAAAATCTAATGTTTCCGTATTCGCGATATTTGAAAGCCAAATTATTATTTATTATGTAGCCTACATTCACAATGTACATTGTGTACATTCACAATAAAAACAAATCTTTGTGCGGAAAATAAGCCTAAAGAAAAATAGGATGCCGCTTTCTGCCGTCTTGTTCCCTTCTGCGCAGAACAAAAATGAACCGAAACTGCTTTTTTATTAATTTTATTAATTTATTAAGTAAAAATATATTTCTCGTATAGGAAAAAATTAAACTTTAATATCTTTTAGATTCTGCACACCAACGAACCATAGCCTCCTCAGGTTTTTTATTGTTTTATATGATGATTTTGGCATACAGCTCATGAACCCAAAATTCCTATTCAAAAAATTAGCCATATTTCACCGACCCAATAAAAGAAGTGAAAATTGTTTTTAATAACAAAAAAAACTCAACCTTCAAATAATTATGTTCAGTTATGCCATTCATACTTTTGGTGCACGAGACTCCTTTATGGCAGGAAGGACTGGCTTCAATGCGGCGTGGCATGGAGGCAATCAGCATGTGGCAACTGTTGAAGGTGTTATGGAGGCCCAGGATGCTTCGATAGCAGGCCTTACGCTCATCGCAGAGTGTTGGTCTTGGGTCCTCGCAACTTTCCTCTTCAACGGATATCCCCACAGGATTCGCTGTGTAGAGGTTACAGGTCAGGAGAGTCGGCAGAGCCAATTGAAGCACAGTAGTACTAATGGTCAGTAAAAACCATTTAACCAGTAGGTTTTGGCACTGTGAGCATGGTGCCAGGTCGTGCTGAAAAACGAAATCTTCATCATCATAAAAGTTGTCGCGAGCCCCGATGGACGCATGAAGTTGCTCCTCAAATCTCCTGGATAGCTAGCTGCATGACATTGACCTTGCTGTACAACACAGTGGACCAACAACAGCAGCTGAAAATCGACACCCCAGAGCCATAACTGACTGTGGGTTACTTGACACTGGACTTCAGGCTTTTGCATTCATCCGTTCTCCCCAGTCTTCCTCAAGACTCTGAGCACCTGTGATTGCCGAATCTGACATGGGGGCCCCCCAATTGGTGCTTTCATTCTCGAATAAAGTACTTTGGACCACTGAAGCAACAGTCCCAGTGCGTGCTTCTCTGTGGGGAGCCCAGGTCATGCGCTTCCTGCCGCTGTTTCAGGTTCAAAAAGACGACCAGCCTCGTGACACGGTGGTCTGGAGTTTCGACTCCAGGCCTCGTCCACTGCTTCTGCAGGGTGCCCCAAGGTATGAATCGGTCTTTTCCACAATTCCTAAGGGGTAGCCCGGCACCTGTCTCTTTGGCAGGGTTGTTTGGCCACACTTTTTCCTTCCCACGATTTCCCACATGAAGCGTGCCTGAATAAAGCACTCTGGGAAACAGCCTATTCTGTTCAGAAAAATTTCTCTGTGTCTTACCTCTCGTCTGGAGGGTGTCAATGATGGAAATCTGGACAGCAGTCAGGTCGGCAGTCTTACAATGATTTGCGATTTGAGTAAATGAACCAGGCTGGGAGTTTAAAAGCTCAGGATCTTTTGCAGGTGGTTTAGAGTTAATTTTAGTTGAAATCAGATGGTTAGGTTAATAGCCTCGTTTTTAGAGAACGTTTGCATGATATGCTCATTTATTGTGCGCTAGGAATTTTGGGGTTGTTCAGAGCGTAGCCAAAAAAATCAGCTATTAAGAACAATAAAAGACTGAAGTATTTCAGTTTTGGTTGCAATGAATCTAAAATATATGAAAGTATTAATTTTATCAGTACATTATGGGAAAATAATGAAATTTTATCACAATATGTATTTTTTGAGGAGGACCCTGTATAACCATGACTTTAAAGCTAGGCTATATATATATAGACTAGCTTTATTATGTTTTTCTCCACTCGTAGAAGCGCTACAGGTGCATGATGTGATACATGTGAATCCTCATGTTCTGTTGTTTGCTGCTTTTTGCGCTTTTAAAATTAATCCCAGGGAAACAAATGTTAGCAATTTTAACGGGTCACAGACACTGATCCTTTCTAATTTAATTGAATTCTAATTTAAAATAATCTTTGGGTTAATAGTTAATAATCGGTTAACGAGTGTCGGTTGTCAGTAAGGAAAAATAACCGAAATGAACATCAGCCACCGCCAGCGATTTTGATGATTTTCACTCAAATTTGATGGCCTACAGTATATTTTGCTGTATGAATATTTGAATATGCAATACACCAAAATAAAGATCAAAGCCTCTACTTGAAAAAAAAAATAAAAAAATCTGTTTTATTCTAGCTTAAAGCATTCTTTTTTATCAACACCTGAATATAGGTTTCATAAAAGTGTATAATTTTGAGCAAAAAGGTGAGAAAATCAAATTTTTATCAAAAACTACATCTGGATAATATTCAGTAGCCTACGATTATCAAAGCATAAATCCAGTAAATCGCTTCCATCAGCACCTCCAAAGCTTGCACAGCCATATACTACTTCCTGGATCATCATTTTAATCCATAATTATGCAGTTTTCATTTACATGCTGTCTGTTGCTGAAGATAGCATTATTTATATGCATCTGTTTACATAAGAGATCGCTAGTTTTTCCGTCCTGTTCACATATGTTTTTGTTCGGGAGGTTTTGTACTCGTTTAGAAGATGTGTAATAGCGCCCCCGAGTGTAAAACAGTGAAAACACGAAAAGCCGTAAAAACTCGTCAATGGTGGGGAAGCTGTCTTCGAAATGACGAGATAACTCATCAATGGCTGGGAAAGAGTTAAAAAATGACATATCATTACTGCTTAGCTAAAAAATGGAACTTGAAAATTCAGCTGTTAAAGCATGAAATAAGATACCACGAATCAGTGAATTTGACTTTAATGTGGGTGTATTATCAGTAAAGTAATCATTAACCATTTGTAATCATTCAAAAAATATCAGCCATTGATAATAAAGGGTTAGTTCACCCAAAAATGAAAATTCTGTCATTAATTACTCACCCTCATGTCGTTTCAAATCCGTAAGATCTTCGTTCATCTTTGGAACACAAATTAAGATATTTTTGATGGAATCTGAGAGCTGTCTGACCCTGCATAGACAGCAATGCAACTGATATGTTCCCAAGTCCAGAAACGTAGCTACGAGAAATACTTTTTGTGTGCAAAAAAAAAAAAAAAAAAAAAAAAATTTATTCAACAATTTGTCTCCTCACCCTGGTGCCATTTTGGAGAATATCCACTGGACGTATGCTGTTCTGTGTGAGCTGCCTTATGCCAGATCTGTTTCCTGTTGTTGTGATTTGATCTGAACGGAAACAACGCAACGGCGTGGCGCAGCTGACAGAACAGCATACGTCCAGAGGATATTCTCCAAAATGCCACCAGGGTGATGCGGAGGAGACAAATTGTTGAATAAATTCATTATTTTTTTTATTTATTTTTTTTGCGCACAAAAAGTATTCTTGCTTCGTATAATTGCGGCTGAACCACTGATGTCACATGGATTATTTTACAGATCTCCTTGCCATGTTTCTGGAACATTTCAGTTGCATTGCTGTCTATGCAGGGTCACTCAGACAGCTCTTAGATTCCAACAAAAATATCTTAATTTGTGTTCCGAAGATGAACGAAGGTCTTACGGGTTTGAAATGACATGAGGATGAGTAATTAATTAACAGAATTTCCATTTTTGGGTGAACTAACCCTTTAATGTGATTCAGAGATGAAGGCCATAATACTAATATTGTCCACACGAGTGAAAACAATCATGGCCACCATACTGAAGGGTCGTTCCATACCGAAGTGCTCAAAACTAGCCACTTCAAAGGGCCTTTCGGAATGAAGGGTTTTGAAGGGTACAACTGATGGACACTTCGGCTCATGATCCTTTGCGCAGATTCTTTGCATGATGACGGTGCTTCTGTGTGGGCATGTGATGATGACGCAGAAGGGCACTTCAAGAAACAGTTGTTTGGTCCCCTATGACGCAGAAGGGCACTTCAAGAAACAGTTGTTTGGTCCCCTC